>NW_027219085.1:0-12065 GCF_027580195.1 Bos mutus
ATCATGTGGCTATCATGCAATGATCACGTGGCTATCATGCACCGATCACGTGGCTGATCATGCGCAATGCGTGACTGAGCATGGACTGGTCACATGGCTATCATGTAGTGATCACGTGACAATAGCCTCATCATGTGACTGATCATGGGTGAACATGTTTGCTATCATACACTGATCATGTGCCTGGGAGGCAATAAACAAAAGAGCTGAAAAAGCACGAATCAAAACAGTCAGCAGGCAATAATCTTGGAGACTCAGCTGTGTGAGGAATCGCCTGCTCAGCTGGCAATATCAACAGCTGAGCAGGCAAATTACGCAGCTGGCTGGCGGTATCGCAGATGACGGGCGAATCGTGCAGCTCAGCTGGCGGTGTCAAACGGATGAGCAGACAGGAATCGCGCGCTCAGCAGGCCCTGATCACGTGACTGAGCATGCACTGTTCACGTGTCTGATCACATACCTATCACGTGACTGATCATGCACTGATCACGTGGCTCTCATGCACTGATCACGTGATTGCGGATGCACTGAACGCGCGTATGTATGCACTGATCACGTAGCAATCCTTTGTACTGATGACGTGGGCTTATCATGCACTGATCATGTGACTGATCATGCACTGATCGCGTAGCTATCTTGCACTGATCAATTGTCTGATCATACACTGTCTCGAGACTGATCATTGCACTGATCGCCCGGCTATCATACGTGATTACATGACTCCACATGCGCAATCCCGTGGATGATCGCAAGCTGATCACGTGTTTGATCATGCACCCCGATCGTGACTGATCATACACTGATCACGTGACTGATCATGCACTGATCAATTGGCTATCATGCACAGATTGCTTGTCTGATCATACACACTGATCCGTGACTGATAATGCACTGATCATCTGGCTGCTCATGCACTCATTACCTGGCTATGCATTTTTGATGCCTGGCTGATCATGCACTGATCACGTAGCTATCTGCAATGATCCGCGGCTATCATGCACTGATCACGTGGCTGATCATGCACTAATGCCGTGACTGAGCATGGACTGATCACATGACTATCGCGTAGTGATCACGTGACTTAATGCGCTGGTCATGTGACTGATCATCGCTGATCATGTTTGCTATCATACACTGATCATGTGCCTCTGGAGAGGCAATAAACAAAAGAGCTGGTAGGCACAAATCAAGCAGTCAGCAGGCAATAATCATGGAACTCAGCTGTGAGGAATCATGCTGCTCAGCTGGCAATAATCAAGCTGAGCAGGCAGGAATTACGCAGCACAGCTGGCAATTGTCAAGCAGATGACAGGCGGGAATCGTGCAGCTCAGCTGTCAATTGTCAAGCAGATGAGCAGACGGTAATCACGCAGCTCCAGCAGGCCCTGATCACGTGACTGAGGCATGCACTGTTCACGTGGCTGATCATGCATGAGCACGTGGCTGATCGCCACGCGTAAGTGATCATGCACTGATCACGTGGCTATCATCAGATCACGTGGCTGATCATACACTGCACACCTGGTTATCATGCACTGATCACGTGGCTATCATGCACTGATCACGTGGCTGAACATGCACTGTTCACGTGGTTGATCACACACCTGTCATGTGACTGATCATGCACTGATCCGTGGCACTCATGCACTATCGTGGCTGATCTTACTCTTCTCAGGTAACTGATCATGCACACATCCGTGGCTATCATGCTTTTTCACGTGGCTGGTCATGATCATGCGTACTTCTACCATCACTGGTCGCGTGACTGATCATGCACAGATCACGTAAATGATCATGCACTGTTCATGACTGATAATGACTGATCACGTAGTGATCATGCACTGATCACGTGATCATGCACTGCTCACGAGGCTGATGATGTACTGATCGCATGATCATGAATGATCGCGTGACTGATCATGCACTGATCACGCGGTGATCATGCTGATCGCGTGGCTGATCATGCACTGATCACGTGACGTGGCCGATCATGCACTGCATGACGTGGCTGATCGCTGATCCAGCTACCATGTACTGGTCACGTGACTGATCATGCACTGATCGAATGATCATGCACTGATCACGTGGCTGATCATGCACTGATCACGTGACTGGTCATGCACAGATCGCGATGACTATCATGCACTGATCACGTGGCGATCATGCAATGATCATATAGCTACCATGTACACTGGTAACGTGACTGATCATACACCCATCAGGTGACTGATCATTACACTGATCACCTGGCTATCATGCACTGTTCATGTGGCTGATGATACAGTGATCACCTGCCTGGTCATGCAGATCGTGACTAATCTTGAACTGATCACGTGGCTATCATGCACTGATCACCTGGCTGATCATGCACTGATCACGTGGCCTATCATGCAACGCTGTCATCATCGCGTGGCTGGCCATGCACTGATCACGTGGCTGATCGTGCACTGATCACCTGGCTGGTCATACACTGATCATGCCCCTGGTCATGCACACTGATCACGTGACTGATCATACGATCACGTGGCTGATCATGCACGATCACGTGGCAGATCATCACTGATCACGCGTGACTGATCGTACTGATCGCGTGACTGATCATGCACTGATCCCGTGGCTGATCATGCACTGATCCACGTGGCTGATCATGCACTGATCCCGTTGCTGATCAGGCACTGATCACGTGGCGGATCATGCACTGATCACGTGACTGATCATGCACTGATCACGTGGCTGGTCGCACTGATCACGTGCTGGTCATGCACTGATCACGTGGCTGATCATGCACTGATCACGTGGCTGGTCATGAACTGATCACGTGGCTGATCATGCACTGATCGCGTGGCTGATCATACTGATCACGTGGCTATAATGTACTGATCACGTGGCTGATCATGCACTGATCACGTGGCTGATCATGCACTGATCACGAAGCTGATCATACACTGACACGTGGCTAATCATGCACTGATCACGTGGCTGGTCATGCAATGATCACGTGGCTACTGCGCACTGATCAATTGGCTGGTCACGAACACGGGCGATCATGCACTGATCACGTGGCTGATCATGCAATGATCACGTAGCTGATCATGTACTGATCACGTGACTGATCATGCACTGATCACGTGACTGATCATGCACTGATCACGTGGCTGTCGCGCACTGCTCGTGGCTGATCATGCAATTATCGCGTGACTGATAATGAACTGATCATCTGGCTGATCACAAAACTCATCAGGTGACTGATCGTGCACTGATCACCTGGTTGATTGCGCACTGATCACGAGACTGATCATGCACTGATCACGCCACATATCATGCACTCATCACGCGACTGCCCAAGCACTGGGATCACGTGGATGATCTGTACACTGATCATGTGACAGATCGCGCAGTGTTCGCGGTGATCATGTATCATGCGTCGTCACAACTTTGATCCCAAACTGATCCATGCTGATCGCATGCGCACGTGGCTATCATGTACTGCTCACGTGGCTGATCATGCGTGGCCAATCCTGCTGTCTTCTGATTATGTACTGGTCGTAGTGATCATGCCTATCACGTAATTGATCATGCAAATGATCAGACGAGCATCATGCACTGTTCACGTGACTGATCGCGCACTGATCAATGCACTGATCAGTGCACGGCTCACGGGGCTGATCATGCAGTAATCCGTTGATCATGCCACCGGTCACGGGACTGGATTGGCGCACTGATCACGTAATTGATCATGCACTGATCACGTGACGATCATGCACTGATCGCGTGGCGATCATACACTGACCGTGACTGATAATGCACTGATCGTGACCTGCAATGATCCCATGCACTGATCACGCACTGATCAATTGGCTAGTCAATTGATCTCGTGCCTCGGGTGCACGATCACGTGGCTGATCATGCACCGATCACCTATTTGATCATGTACTGATCCCGTGGCTGATCGCCACGATCACGTGGCTATCATGCACACTGTATCACGTGGCTATTCATACACCGCTCACTAGCTACCATACTAGTCACATGACTGATCATGCACTGATCACGTGATGATCATGCACTGATCACGCGCGGGCTATCATGCACTACTCACGTGGTTGATCGCGCAATGATCACGCGGCTACCATGTGCGTCACGTGACCATACACCCATCAGGTGACTTGCTCTGCACTGATCACACAGCCTCATGCTGATCACATGACTGATCATGCACTGACCACGATATCGCGCACTCGATCATGACACCAGCGCACTGATCACGTGGATGATCATACTCTGATCATGTGACGGGTCATGCGGTGGCCACGTGGCGATCATACACTGATCAGGGGTGACTGAAATCATACTACTCACGACTGATCATGCACGTCCCACGTTTATCATGCACTGATCACCTGGCTGATCTGCGGCAGATCATGTGACTAATCATGAATGGTGATCATGCACCTATCCGGCGTAATTGTTCATGCGCTGTTCGCCCCGCTGATCATGCACCGATCACGTGACTGATCGCGCAATGATCACGTGGCTATCATGCACTACTCACGTGGCTGATCATGCAATGATCACCCCAGCTACTTGGCACTGGTCACGTGACTGATCATGCAATGATCACGTAATTGATGATGCACTGATCACGGCTATCATGCACTGATCCGCGTGGCTGATCATGCACTCGATCACGTGACTGATCATACACTGATCGCGTGACAGATCACAGTGATCACGGACTGATGTGCACTGATCACGGGCTGATCGCTACTTGATCCCAAACGTCATGCACTGATCGCCTGGCTATCGCGCACTGCTCACGTGGCTGATCAGGAATGATCAATGAGCTATCATGTACGGGTCGCGTGGCTGATCATGCAATGATCACCCCTAGCTGTCCTTGCTGGTCACGTGACTGATCATGCACTGATCCACGTAATTTGGTCATGCACTGTATCGCTTGGCTGATCATGCACTGATTACGTAGCTGATCGCCACACTGGTCACGTGGCTGATCATGCACTGATCACGTGGCTGGTCATGCACTGATCGCGTGGCTGATCATGCACTGATCACGTGACTGATCATGCACTGATCACGTGGCTGATCATGCACTGATCACGTGACTGATCATGCACTGATCACGTGGCTGATCATGCACTGATCACGTGGCAGGTCATGCACTGATCACGTGGCTATCATGCACTGATCACGTGACTGATCATGCACTGATCGTGGCTGATCATGCACTGATCCGTGACTGATCATGCACTGATCACGTGACTGATCATGCACTGATCACGTGGCTGATCATGCACTGATCACGTGCTGATCATGCAATGATCACGTGGCTGATGCACTGATCACGTGACTGATCATGCACTGATCACGTGACTGATCATGCACTGATCACGTGGCTGATCATGCACTGATCACGTGACTGTTCACGCACTGATCACGTGACTGATCATGCACTGATCACGTGGCTATCATGCACTGCTCACGTGGCTGATCATACACTGATCACGTGGCTGGTCATGCACTGATCACGTGACTAATCATGACTGATCACGTGGCTGATCATGCACTGATCACGTGCTGATCATGCACTGATCACGTGCCTGATCATGCACTGATCACGTGACTGATCATGCACTGATCACGTGACTGATCATGCACTGATCACGTGGCTGATCATACACTGATCACGTGACTGATCATGCACTGATCACTGATGGCTGATCATGCACTGATCACGTGACTGATATCATGCACTGATCACTGCTGATCATGCACTGATCACGTGGCTGATCACGTATCACATGACTGATCATGCACTGATCACATGGCTATCATGCACTGATCCCATGGCTGATCATGCACTGATCTCGTGACTGATCATGCACTGATCACGTGCCTGATCATGCACTTATCACGTGACTGATCATGCACTGATCACGTGCCTGATAATGCACTGATCACGTGCCTGATCATGCGCACTGATCACGTGGCTGATCATGCACTGATCACGTGGCTGATCATGCACTGATCACGTGGCTGATCATGCACTGATCACGTGGCTGATCATGCAATGATCACGTGGCTGATCATGTACTAGTCACGTGACTGATCATGCACTGATCACGTGACTGATCATGCACTGATCACGTGGCTATCCTGCACTGATCACGTGGCTGATCATCATGCACTGATCACGTGGCTGATCTGATCACACGTATCATCGTGACTGATCATGCACTGATCACGTGACTGATCATGCACTGATCACGTGACTGATCATCCACTGAACAGTTGGCTATCATGCACTGATTACGTGGCTGATCATGCACTGCTCACGTGACTGATAATGCACTGATCATCTGGCTGATCATGCACTGATTACTGATCATGGCTGATCATGCACTGATCACGTGGTTGATCATACACTGATCACGTGACTGATCATGCACTGATCACGTCTATATCATGCACTGATCACGTGGCTGATCATGCACTGATCACGTGGATGATCATGCACTGATCATGTGACTGATCATGCACTGATCACGTGGCTGATCATGCACTGATCACTTGACTGATCATGCACACTGATCACGTGACTGATCATGCACTGATCACGTGGCTGATCATGCACTGCCCACGTGACTGATCCTGCACTGATCATGGGGCTATCATGCACTGATCATTAACTGATCGTGCACTCATCACGTGGTTGATCATACACTGATCACGTGACTGATCATGCACTGATCACGTGGCTGATCATGCACTGATCACGTCTGATCATGCACTGATCACGTGACTGATCATGCACTGATCACGTGGATGATCATGCACTGATCACGTGACTGATCATGCAGTGATCACGTGGCTGATCATGCACTGATCACGTGGCTGATCATACTCTGCTCCTGAAACTGATCATGCACTGATCACGTGGCTATCATGCACTGCTCACGTGGCTGATCATGCACTGATCACGTGGCTGATCATGCACTGATCACGTGGTGATCATACACGTATCGCGTAATTGATCATGCGCTGATCAGGTGACTTATCATGCACTGTTCACGTGACTGCTCAGGCACTGATCACGTGACTGATCTGCACTGATCGCGGGACTGATCATGCGGCTCCGCGTGGCGATCATGCGCTGATCACGTGACTCCCATACTGATCACCTGAGTGATCATGCACTGATCACATGGCTGATCATGCACTGATATCGTGGCGGATGTCGCACGGCTCACGTGGCTGATAATACACTGATCACGTGACTGGTGTACACTGGTCGCGTGACTGATCTCCGCTGATCCGTAATTGATCATGCACTGATCATCGTGGCTGATCGCTACGCGAATTCCGTGGCTGATCGACACACTGGTCGGCGATTGATCATGCACTGATCATGTGACAGATCATGCACTGATCACGTGGCTGATCATGCACTGATCGCGTCCGCTGATCATGCACTGAACACATGCCTATATCATGCCTCCTCCCGCGTGGACTGATCTTACGAGTCTAACTTTATCATGTACTAGTCACGTGACTGATCATACCCTGATCGCGTGACTGATCATGCACTCATCTCCAAGCAATCCACGTGACTGATCACGTGGCTATCATGCATCATGCAGTCACGTGGCTGACACAAGCAATGATCGCGTGACTGATCATGCACTGATAGCGTGGCTGATCATGCTTACTGATCACGAGATTGATCATGCACTGATCAGGTGATCATATCATGCACTGTTCTGATCGTGACTGATCGCTGCACTGATCGTGACCTATCATGCAGTGTTCACGTGGCTGATCATGCAATGATCAAGTGGCTGATCATATAGTGCTCCCGAAACTGATCAATGCATGATCACCTGACTGATCATGCACTGATCCGTGGCTGATCATGCACTGATCACGTGGCTACGACCATGTACTGGTCGCGTGGTGATCATGCCTGATCCCGTGGTGTTCATGCACTGATCGCGGGACTGATCATGCACTGATCACGTGCCTGATCATGCACTGATCACGTGACTGATCATGCACTGATCACGTGGCTGATCATGCACTGATCACGTGGCTGATCATGCACTGATCACGTGGCTGATCATACACTGATCACGTGACTGATCATGCACTGATCACGTGACTGATCATGCACTGATCACGTGACTGATCATGCACTGATCAGTTGCACTGATCATGCACTGATCACTGATCACGCTGATCATGCACTGATCACGTGGCTGATCATGCACTGATCACGTGACTGATCATGCACTGATCACGTGGCTGATCATGCACTGATCACGTGACTGATCATACACTGATCACGTGACTGATCATGCACTGATCACGTGCCTGATCATGCACTGATCACGTGGCTGATCATGCACTGATCACGTGACTGATCATGCACTGATCACGTGGCTGATCATGCACTGATCACGTGACTGATCATGCACTGATCATGTGGCTATCATGCACTGATCACGTGGCTGATCTTTGCAGCTGCTCTCGTGGCTGATCGTAATACCTGTCTTCGTCCTGACTGATTATGCACCATCAGGTGACTGATCACACACTGATCCCACGTGGCTATCATGCGCTGTTCTCGTGGCGTCGTACGTGATCACCTGCCTGGTCTTGCTGGTCCCGCGGGACTGACCTTTGAACTAATCAGGTGACTGATCATGCACTGATCACCCTGCTGATCATGAACTGATCGCATGATCTGCAGCCTGAGTCGCGTGGATGATCATGCACTGATCATGTGACAGAGTCATACGGTGATACGTGGCTATCATGCCCTGATCAAGTAGATGACCGCCCTCTGCTCCCTAAACTGATCATGCACTGATCGCGTGGCTATCATCACTGCTCACGTGACTGATCATGCAATGATCGCGTAACTGATCGTACACTGGTCTGAAGCCCAGGTGATCATGTACCTATCGCGTAATTGATGTACACTGATGGTGCGTGACTTATCATGCACTGATCCCCGCGTGACGGATCGTACTGATCACGTGACTGATGTGCACTGATCGTGGCTGGTCGATGCACTGATCACGTGGATGATCATGTACTGATCACGTGACTAATCATAAGTAATCACGCGGGGCTATCATGCACTGCGCCCCGTGGCTGATCGTGCACTGATCACGTGGCTGATCATATACTGGTCACATGACTGATAATGCACTGATAAACAAGTCATGCAATGATCAGTAGCTGATAGCCTGTACTGGCAAATCATAGCAACCATGTACTATCACGTGACTAATCATACACTGATCACGTGACTATCCTACACTGACCCGTGGCTCATCATGCACTGATCCGTATTGATAATACAGCGATCACGTAGCTACCATGTACTATTCATGCCTGGTCATGCACAATCCGTGGTAATCTGAACTGATCAGGTGGCTCATGAATTCACTGATCGTGGATGATCATCACACTCATTACGTGCCTGTCATGCAGATCACGTGACTCATCATGAACTATCACGTGATCGTACAATGATCACGTGGCTGATGAACTGTTCACGTGTCTGATCATGCACTCATTACCGTGGCTGATCGTACCTCCTCCGAGCTGATCGCCACTGATCATGCCATGCGGTGCACGCGGGCTGATCTGCACTGATAATGTGCTATATCATGCACTGATCACGTGACTGCCCTTGCAATGATCGTGGATGGGATTACACTGATCATGTGACTGTTATGCACTGATCACGTGGCTATCTGCATTGATCCACATTTTCATACCTGATCACGTGACTGACTCATGCAGTGATCACGTGGCTATCATGCACTGATCGCGTGGGCAATCCATGCACTGATCATGTGGCTGATCACACTGATCGTGTGACTGATCATGCACTGCTGCGTGTCTGATCGCGCACTGATTAGGTGGTTATCATATACTGTTCACGTGATTGATCTGGTACACTGATCACGAGATTGGTGATATACTGTTTGCGGGACTGGGTCGCGTAGCTGATCACGTCTATGATCATGCACTGATCACGTGGCTGAACATGCACTGATCGTGGCTGATCACGCATACTGATCATGACAGATCATGCAATGATCACGTGGCTTCTAATACACTGATCACGTGACTGATCATGCTGATCACGTGACTGATAATGCACTGATCACGTGGCTGTCGCACTGATCACGTGGCTGATCGTACACTGATCACGAACCATGTACCGGTCACGTGACTGGATCATGCACCCGTCACCGCGAATTGGCCATGCACTGATCAGTGGCTATCATGCACTGTTCACGCGGCTGTTCGGGCGCACCGATCTCACCTGACTGGTCATGCACTGGTCACGTGACTAATCATAACCTCGATCGCGTTGCTATCATGCACTGGTCACCTGGCTGATCATGCACTGATCGCGTGGCTGTCATGCAATGAAATCGTGGCTATCATGCACTGATCACGTGGCTGGCCACAAACCATCAGGTGACTGAGGCATGCACTGACACGCGTGGCTATCACGTAGTGATCCAGACTTAATGTAATGCGTCTGACTGATCACTGATCATGTTGTCATACACTGATCACGTGCCTGATCATGCACAGGCAATGACCATCATGCACCCGGTTCACGCGGTCGTCATGCACCGATCACCTGGCTGTCATGCACTATTCACGGCAATCATGCAGCTGATCATGTAGCTATCATGCACTGGCAACGTCAACTGATCATACACAGGAATCAGGCGGCCGATCAGTACTTGTCACGTGATGAGCGACACCTATCACGCGGCTGATCAGGCACTGATCACGTGCCTGGTCATGCACTGACCACGTGACTAATCATGAACTGATCACGTGCCTGATCATGCACTGATCACTAAGCTGATCATGCACTGATCGCGTGGCTATCATGCGGATCCCGCGTGGCTATCATGCACCGTTCACGTGGCTGATCATGCACTGATACCGTGACTGAGCATGGACTGATCACGTGACTATCATGTAGTGATCACGTGACTTAATGGCGCTCATCATGTGACTGATCGCGCCTGAACATGTTTGCTATCATACACTGATCATGTGCCTCTGGAGGCAATAAACAAAGAGAGCTGAATAGGCACGAATCAAACAGTCAGCAGGCAATAATCATGGAACTCAGCTGTGAGGAATCATGCTGCTCAGCTGGCAATAATCATGCAGCTGAGCAGGCAGGAATTACGCGGCACAGCTGGCATGGTCGCGCAGATGACAGGCAGGAATCGTGCAGCTCAGCTGGCAAATTGTCAAGCAGATGAGCAGACATGCAGAATCACGTGGCTCAGCAGGCCTGATTACGTGACTGAGCATGCACTGTTCACGTGGCTGATCATACCTATCACGTGACTGGTCATGCACTGATCACGTGGCTCTCATGCACTGATCACGTGATTGCGGATGCACTGATCACGTGGCTGTCATGCACTGATCACGTGGCTATCATGCACTGATGACGTGGCTGATCATGCACTGTATCGCGTGACTGATCATGCACTGATCACGTGGCTATCGGCCTGGATCAATTGTCTGATCATCACACTCATCACAGGACTGATCAGGCACTGATCACGGCGCTATCATGCATTGATTACATGACTCCACATGCACTGATCACGTGGATGATCAAAAACTGATCACGTGACTGATCATGCACTGATCACGTGACTGATCCCGCACTGATTACGTGACTGATCGCGCACTGATCAGTTGGCTATCATGCACAGATTACTTGTCTGATCATACACTGATCACGTGACCGATAATGCTGATTATCTGGCTGTCATGCACTCATTACTACAGCTATCGTGCGCAGTCCCACCAAACGATCATGCGCACTGATCGCTACGTGGCTATCATGCAATGATCGCGTGGCTATCATACTGATCAAGTGGCTGGTCATGCACTATCCGTGACGAGCATGGACTGATCACATGACTATCACGCGTAGTGATCAGGTGACTTAATGTCGCTGGTCATGTGACTGATCATGCGCT
>NW_027219086.1:0-10227 GCF_027580195.1 Bos mutus
GAGTGGAATTGCAGGCCTGAGACCAGGCAGTTGGCAGATTGGCATTCTTTGTCCTGATGGTCCCTTGACTCTGAATGTATCCGTGCACCAACACATCCCTGTTTGGCTGCCTACACAGCACACCTTCTTGCAGCAATTGAATGGTAGATGCCAGAATGATTGGCAGTGCTCCGGAGGCCTGGCCTCTTTCCCAGTACACCTGGTGCTCTTCCTCACACATGTGTTTTCTTGCCCCAGGCCAGGTTGAGTGGCCCAAAATGGAAGACTGTTGGCAACAGGTTACCCATCGCATATTCCGTGATAGCCAGCCTCTCGAGATGAATATCATGAATCCCCAGAGACAACTGGACAAGTGGCCCTTGCGTGTACAGATGGAACAACCATGGCGGTAAGCAGCCTTTCTTCAAGGAGACCTAGTGGTTTGGCTCCAGGGATCTGGGCATGGATTCACACTCTCACCTTCTGGGGTTTCCCTGGGGCATGCAAGGTCCCAGGGCCTGGCTTGGCTGCCCCAAGGCTGCAATCTGCACAGTCCTGAATGCTGACCTGATCAAGCTCACTGACTTTCCTGGGATGGAGGTGGTGACTTTGCTCATGCAGCACCTAGAGCACACGCGCTTGGATCGATGATGACTCCACAAATGCATTCCTTGGAAATCTGAACAAAATGAGGAGCCATCACTACCGTCTCTCATCGGAACTGAGGTCCAGCACGTGATTTCCAGTGGATCGAAGGGCCAGGGTCACATTTCATTTGCCCTGGGCGTGAGCAGCCAAGTGTGCAAGCTGAGGGTGATGGCCTCTTGTGGTATGGAGATGAGCCATGAGGAAAATGCCCTGACCTCCCAACCTCGGATATGGCTAGGACCATGAGTCATCTCTGGTTACATAAGGCCAACCAAGGCTTTTGTCTCCTGGTATGTATGATTCTGTTGGTAGCAGAGAAGTGGAAGCCATTTGAGAGTATCTGGACTGCCACTGAGTTTGTCAGCCACACTGCCTTTGCCTGAAAGTGTTTTCACTCATGTCCTGAAAGGAGTCATGGCGGACAAGTTTCTATGTCATGTTCTTCTGGGGACGGATGCCGCATAGTTTTTCTCCTGATGGTCAGAGGAGATCATTGGGCAGAGTGTTCAGGAGGTGGGCCAAGCTGATGGCCCTCGTCTGATTGTTTCTTTGGTTGGTATGTGAGTGGGCACTAGTGTTGGGAGAGTGAGCCTTGCAGATGCATTAGGGCATTTCCAAGGGTGAAAGTCCTGAGTCAACAGGAGGGACCTGCACATTGCTCTGAGGTGGGCAGTTGTCGGGAGAGCAAAGCTTGGGGATCGTGAAATGTGCCTCAAGTGGTGGTGGAACCCATGGATGGATGGGCAGGTGAATGGATCGCAAGTCAGTCAGGTTCCCTGAATTCTGGGTTGCCTTCAGGTTTGGTTGGAGTGAGAGTGGGGAAGGACTGTGGTGGCAGGTTCATAGGTTCATGGACTATTGAACAGTTGGCCTCTCCCGTGATTGGTTTCCTTTGCTGCAGACCTCCAGAGCCATAAGTGGTTCCCCAGGTGGTGTCTTATCTTGTCCTGGCCTGGGCGTCATATGAAGCAGAGGGGATGTTTTCTGTCCATCTTGCCATGTTCTCCCCACGTGCATGGAGTGAATTTGTGCCTCAAGACATCCCAGTGTCATTTCTATTCCCAGCCCACCTATCCTTGCCCAAGTTTAGTAACTCTTCCCAGAAATTAGCTGGCAGGGACCCTGTGGAAATAGGGGAGTCAGATGAGTGGCTACAGTTTTAAGGGCAGGAGAAGCTCTCTGGTGTGGTGCTTAGCAGCAAGGCTGTGCTCTTCTGTGAATCTGTAGCCAGAGGTGTTATGTGAGTTCAATCATTGTGCCTCTTTGCTGAGTTCCGTGGTGTCATGACTGGTGTTTCAGGATGGTCGTGAACAACCTGAGTTTCATATTGTGTCTGGGCTCATGGCAGTGATGTTACTGGCTCAAAAAGAACGAGGTGGCGTGACAAGTGACTCAGTTGCTCTAAAGGGTGGAGCCTCAGCATCTTTGTGCTTTGGAATGGCTCCAATGGCCTGTAGCTCTTCGTGTTTTTCAAGGAAGGGCTTTAGCATGGCTTTGACCAGGAGGCAGGCACGCTCATGTGTCAACCAGGCTGAGTCCACTGGGGCCCTTTGTCATGGGGGCTGAAAGCCATTTTCATGGATATGCTGCATATCAGAAGGGGCTTAATGACATGGAGGCCCTCAGGTACCTTTTATCCTTTCCCATGCTGGTGAGTCCATTGTGAGCAGAGTAGGTGCCAAGAGTGGGTGTGTTTCCCTGGAAGGTCAATGGCTATTAGGTGAAGGGCCCCATTCACCTGAGGGGGTCTCGAGGTTCTTGGGGACATCATTAAATTGTGTTGGCCAGGACAGTGCGTGGGTGGAAGTGCAGGCCTGAGACCAGGCAGTTGGCAGATTGGCATTCTTTGTCCTGATGGTCCCTTGACTCTGAATGTATCCGTGCACCAACACATCCCTGTTTTGCCTACACAGCACACCTTCTTGCAGCAATTGAATGGTAGATGCCAGAATGATTGGCAGTGCTCCCGAGGCCTGGCCTCTTTCCCCAGTACACCTGGTGCTCTTCCTCACACATGTGTTTTCTTGCCCCAGGCCAGTTGGTGGCCCAAAATGGAAGACTGTTGGCAACAGGTTACCCATCGCATATTCCGTGATAGCCAGACCTCTCGAGATGAATATCATGAATCCCCAGAGACAACTGGACAAGTGGCCTTTCGTGTACAGATGGAACAACCATGGCGGTAAGCAGCCTTTCTTCAAGGAGAGACCCTAGTGGTTTGGCTCCAGGGATCTGGGCATGGATTCACTCTCACCTTCTGGGTTTCCCTGGGCATGCAAGGTCCCAGGGCCTGAAGCTGGCACCCCAAGGCTGCAATCTGTGCAGTCTTGAATGCTGACCTGAGTTAGCTCACTGGCTTCCCTGGGATGGAGGTGGCGACTTTGCTCATGCAGCACCTAGAGCACACGCGGTTGGATCGATGATGACTCCACAAATGCATTCCTTGGAAATCTGACAAAATGAGTGAGCCATCACTACCGTCTCCTCATCGAACCGAGGGTCCAGCACGTGATTTCCAGTGGATCGAAGGGCCAGGGTCACATTTCATTTGCTCCTGGGGCGTGGCAGCAGCTGTGTGCCTGGAGGTGATGGCCTCTTGTGGTATGTGGAGATGAGCCTGAGGAAAATGCCCTGACCTCCCAACCTCGGGATATGGCTAGGGACCATGAGTCATCTCTGGTTATAAGGCCAATCCAAGGCTTTTGTCTCCTGGTATGTATGATTCTATTGGTAGCAGAAGTGGAAGCCATTTGAGAGTATCTGGACTGCCACTGAGTTTGTCAGCCACACTACCTTTGCCTGAAAAGTGTTTTTACTCCATGTCCTGGAAGGAGTCATGGCTTCGGACAAGTTTCTATGTCATGTTCTTCTGGGGACGGGATGCCGCATAGTTTTCTCCGATGGTCAGGGAGATCATTGGGCAGAGTCCAGGAGGTGGGTGGCTACTGATGGCCCTCTGCCTGATTGTTTCTTTGGTTGGTATGTGGTGGGCACTAGTGTTGGGAGAGTGAGCCTTGCAGATGCATTAGGGCATTTCCAGGGAAAAGTCCTGAGTCCAACAGGAGGGACTCCGCACATTGCTCTGAGGTGGGCAGTTGTCGAGGGAGAGCAAAGCTTGGGGATCGTGGAATGTACCTCATGGTGGTGGGAACCATGGATGGATGGGCAGGTGAATGGATCGCAGTCAGGTCAGGTTCCTGGAATTAAAGAAGGTTGCCTTCAGGTTTGCTGGTTGGGAGAGTGGGGAAGGACTGTGGTGGCAGGTTCATAGGTTCTGGACTATTGAACAGTTGGCCCTCCTGATTGGTTTCCTTTGCTGCAGACCTCCAGAGCCATAAGTGGTTCCCCCAGGTGGTGTCTTATCTTGTGTCCTGCCTGGGCGTCATATGAAACAGAGGGGATGTTTTCTGTCCATCTTGCCATGTTCTCCCCCGTGCATGGAGTGAATTTGTGCCTCAAGACATCCCAGTGTCATTTCTATTCCCAGCCCACCTATCCTTGCCCAGTTTGTAACTCTTCCAGAAATTAGCTGGCAGGGACCTGTGGAAATAGGGGAGTCAGATGAGTGGCTACAGTTTTAAGGGCAGGAGAAGCTCTCTGGTGTGGTGCTTAGCAACCAGGCTGTGCTCTTCTGTGAATCTGTAGCCAGAGGTGTTATGTGAGTTCAATCATTGTGCCCTCTTTGCTGAGTTCCGTGGTGTCATGACTGGTGTTTCAGGATGGTCGTGAACAACCTGGGAGTTTCATATTGTGTCTGGGCTCATGGCAGTGATGTTACTGGCTCAAAAAGAACAAGGTGGCGTGACAAGTGACTCAGTTGCTCTAAAGAAGGGTGGAGCCTCAGCATCTTTTGTGCTTTTGGAATGGCTCCAATGGCCTGTAGCTCTTCGTGTTTTCAAAGGAAGGGCTTTGGCATGGCTTTGACCAGGAGGCAGGCACGCTCATGTGTCAACCAGGCTGAGTCCACTGGGGCCCTTTGTCATGGGGCTGAAAGCCATTTTTCATGGATATGCTGCATATCAGAGAAGGGGCTTAATGACATGGAGGCCCTCAGGTACCTTTTATCCTTTCCCATGCTGGTGAGTCCATTGGGGAGCAGAGTAGGTGCCAAGAGTGGGTGTGTTTCCCTGGAAGGTCAACGCCATTAGGTGAAGGGGGGCCCCATTCACCTGAGGGTCTCGGGTTCTTGGGGGACATCATTAAATTGTGTTGGCCAGGACGGTAACGTGGAGAGGAATTGCAGGCCTGAGACCAGGCAGTTGGCAGATTGGCATTCTTTGTCCTGATGGTCCCTTGACTCTGAATGTATCCGCACCAACACATCCCTGTTTGGCTGCCTACACAGCACACCTTCTTGCAGCAATTGAATGGTAGATGCCAGAATGATTGGCAGTGCTCCCGGAGGCTGGCCTCTTTCCCCAGTACACCTGGTGCTCTTCCTCACACATGTGTTTTCTGCCCCAGGCCAGGTTGAGTGGCCCAAAAATGGAAGACTGTTGGCAACAGGTTACCCATCATATTCCATGATAGCCAGCCTCTCGAGATGAATATCATGAATCCCCAGAGACAACTGGGACAAGTGGCCCTGCGTGTACAGATGGAACAACCATGGCGGTAAGCAACCTTTCTTCAAGGAGACCTGGTGGTTTGGCTCCAGGGATCTGGGCATGGATTCACACTCTCACCTTCTGGGTTTCCCTGGGGCATGCAGGTCCCAGGCCTGAAGCTGGCTGCCCCAAGCTGCAATCTGCACAGTCCTGAATGCTGACCTGATCAAGCTCACTGACTTCCTGGGATGGTGGTGACTTTGCTCATGCAGCACCTAGAGCACACGTGCTTGGATCGATGATGACTCCAAATGCATTCCCTGGAAATCTGAACAAAATGGTGAGCCATCACTACCGTCTCCTCATCGGAACTGAGGTCCAGCACGTGTGATTTCCAGTGGATCGAAGGGCCAGGTCACATTTCATTTGCTCCTGGGGCGTGAGCAGCCAAGTGTGTGTTGAGGTGATGGCCTCTTGTGGTATGGAGATGAGCCATGAGGAAAATGCCTGACCTCCCAACCTCGGGATATGGCTGGGACCATGAGTCATCTCTGGTTACATAAGGCTAACCAAGGCTTTGTCTCCTGGTATGTATGATTCTGTTGGTAGCAGAGAAGTGGAAGCCATTTGAGAGTATCTGGACTGCCACTGAGTTTGTCAGCCACACTGCCTTTGCCTGAAAGTTTTTTCACTCATGTCCTGAAAGGAGTCGCGGCGGACAAGTTTCTATGTCATGTTCTTCTGGGGGACGGGATGCCGCATAGTTTTTTCTCCTGATGGTCAGAGGAGATCATTGGGCAAGAGTGTCCAGGAGGTGGGCCAGCTGATGGCCCCTCGCCTGATTGTTTCTTTTGTTTGGTATGTGAGTGGGCACACTAGTGTTGGGAGAGTGAGCCTTGCAGATGCATTAGGAGCATTTCAAGGTGAAAGTCCCTGAGTCAACAGGAGGGACCTGCACATTGCTCTGAGTGGGCAGTTGTCGGGGGAGAGCAAAGCTTGGGGATGGGTGGAAATGTACCTCAAGTGGTGGTGGAACCCCATGGATGGACGGGCAGGGTGAATGGATCGGCAGGTCAGTCAGGTTCCTGAATTCTGGGTTGCCTTCAGGTTTGGTTGGAGTGAGAGTGGGAAGGACTGTGGTGGCAGGTTCACAGGTTCATGGACTATTGAACAGTTGGCCTCTCCGTGATTGGTTTCCTTTGCTGCAGACCTCCAGAGCCATAAGTGGTTCCCCAGGTGGTGTCTTATCTTGTCCTGGCCTGGGCGTCATATGAAGCAGAGGATGTTTTCTGTCCATCTTGCCATGTTCTCCCATGTGCATGGAGTGAATTTGTGCCTCAAGACATCCCAGTGTCATTTCTATTCCCAGCCCACCTATCCTTGCCCAAGTTTAGTAACTCTTCCCAGAAATTAGCTGGCAGGGACCCTGTGGAAATAGGGGAGTCAGATGGTGGCTACAGTTTTAAGGGCAGGAGAAGCTCTCTGGTGTGGTGCTTAGCAGCAAGGCTGTGCTCTTCTGTGAATCTGTAGCCAGAGGTGTTATGTGAGTTCAATCATTGTGCCTCTTTGCTGAGTTCCGTGGTGTCATGACTGGTGTTTCAGGATGGTCGTGAACAACCTGAGTTTCATATTGTGTCTGGGCTCATGGCAGTGATGTTACTGGCTCAAAAAAGAACAAGGTGGCATGACAAGTGACTCAGTTGCTCTAAAGGGTGGAGCCTCAGCATCTTTGTGCTTTGGAATGGCTCCAATGGCCTGTAGCTCTTCGTGTTTTTTTCAAGGAAGGGCTTTAGCATGGCTTTGACAGGAGGCAGGCACGCTCATGTGTCAACCAGGCTGAGTCCACTGGGCCCTTTGTCATGGGGCTGAAAGCCATTTTTCATGGATATGCTGCATATCAGAGAAGGGCTTAATGACATGGAGGCCCTCAGGTACCTTTTATCCTTTCCCATGCTGGTGAGTCCATTTGTGAGGAGTAGGTGCCAAGAGTGGGTGTGTTTCCCTGGAAGGTCAATGGCTATTAGGTGAAGGGGCCCCATTCACCTGAGGTCTCGGGTTCTTGGGGGACATCATTAAATTGTGTTGGCCAGGACGGTACGTGGAGTGGAATTGCAGGCCTGAGACCAGGCAGTTGGCAGATTGGCATTCTTTGTCCTGATGGTCCCTTGACTCTGAATGTATCCGTGCACCAACACATCCCTGTTTGGCTGCCTACACACAGCACACCTTCTTGCAGCAATTGGATGGTAGATGCCAGAATGATTGGCAGTGCTCCCGGAGGCCTGGCCTCTTTCCCAGTACACCTGGTGCTCTTCCTCACACATGTGTTTTCTTGCCCCAGGCCAGGTTGAGTGGCCCAAAATGGAAGACTGTTGGCAACAGGTTACCCATCGCATATTCCATGATAGCCAGCCTCTCGAGATGAATATCATGAATCCCCAGAGACAACTGGACAAGTGGCCCTTGCGTGTACAGATGGAACAACAGCGATGTAAGCAGCCTTTCTTCAAGGAGACCTAGTGGTTTGGCCCAGGGATCTGGGCATGGGATTCACTCTCACCTTCAGGGGGTTTCCTGGGGCATGCAAGGTCCCAGGGCCTGAAAACAGCTGCCCCAAGGCTGCAATCTGCACAGTCCTGAATGCTGACCTGATCAAGCTCACTGACTTTCCTGGGATGGAGGTGGTGACTTTGCTCATGCAGCACCTAGAGCACACGTGCTTGGATCTGATGATGACTCCCACAAATGCATTCTTGGAAATCTGAACAAAATGAGTGAGCCATCACTACCGTCTCCTCATCGGAACTGAGGTCCAGCACGTGATTTCCAGTGGATCGAGGGCCAGGGTCACATTTCATTTGCTCCTGGGGCGTGAGCAGCCAAGTGTGCAAGCTGAGGGTGATGGCCTCTTGTGGTATGGAGATGAGCCATGAGGAAAATGCCTGACCTCCCAACCTCGGATATGGCTAGGGACCATGAGTCATCTCTGGTTACATAAGGCTAACCAAGGCTTTTGTCTCCTGGTATGTATGATTCTGTTGGTAGCAGAGAAGTGGGAAGCCATTTGAGAGTATCTGGACTGCCACTGAGTTTGTCAGCCACACTGCCTTTGCCTGAAAGTGTTTTTCACTCATGTCCTGGAAAGGAGTCATGGCTTCGGACAAGTTTCTATGTCATGTTCTTCTGGGGGACGGGATGCATATAGTTTTCTCCTGATGGTCAGAGGAGATCATTGGGCAGAGTGTCCAGGAGGTGGGCCAAGCTGATGGCCCCTCGTCTGATTGTTTCTTTGGTTTTGGTATGTGAGTGGGCACTAGTGTTGGGAGAGTGAGCCTTGCAGATGCATTAGGCATTTCAAGGGTGAAAGTCCTGAGTCAACAGGAGGGACCTGCACATTGCTCTGAGGTGGGCAGTTGTGGGGAGAGCAAAGCTTGGGATCGTGAAATGTACCTCAAGTGGTGGTGGAACCCATGGATGGATGGGCAGGTGAATGGATCGGCAAGTCAGTCAGGTTCCCTGAATTCTGGGTTGCCTTCAGGTTTGGTTGGAGTGAGAGTGGGGAAGGACTGTGGTGGCAGGTTCATAGGTTCATGGACTATTGAACAGTTGGCCTCTCCCGTGATTGGTTTCCTTTGCTGCAGACCTCCAGAGCCATAAGTGGTTCCCAGGTGGTGTCTTATCTTGTCCTGGCCTGGGCGTCATATGAAGCAGAGGGGATGTTTTCTGTCCATCTTGCCATGTTCTCCCCATGTGCATGGGTGAATTTGTGCCTCAAGACATCCCAGTGTCATTTCTATTCCCAGCCCACCTATCCTTGCCCAAGTTTAGTAACTCTTCCCAGAAATTAGCTGGCAGGGACCCTGTGGAAATAGGGAGTCAGATGAGTGGCTACAGTTTTAAGGGCAGGAGAAGCTCTCTGGTGTGGTGCTTAGCAGCAAGGCTGTGCTCTTCTGTGAATCTGTAGCCAGAGGTGTTATGTGAGTTCAATCATTGTGCCTCTTTGCTGAGTTCCGTGGTGTCATGACTGGTGTTTCAGGATGGTCGTGAACAACCTGAGTTTCATATTGTGTCTGGGCTCGTGGCAGTGATGTTACTGGCTCAAAAAGAACAAGGTGGCATGACAAGTGACTCAGTTGCTCTAAAGGGTGGAGCCTCAGCATCTTTGTGCTTTGGAATGGCTCCAATGGCCTGTAGCTCTTCGTGTTTTTCAAGGAAGGGCTTTAGCATGGCTTTGACCAGGAGGCAGGCACGCTCATGTGTCAACCAGGCTGAGTCCACTGGGGCCCTTTTGTCATGGGGCTGAAAGCCATTTTCATGGATATGCTGCATATCAGAGAAGGGCTTAATGACATGGAGGCCCTCAGGTACCTTTATCCTTTCCCATGCTGGTGAGTCCATTGTGAGCAGAGTAGGTGCCAAGAGTGGGTGTGTTTCCCTGGAAGGTCAATGGCTATTAGGTGAAGGGGGCCCCATTCACCTGAGGGGGTCTCGGGTTCTTGGGGACATCATTAAATTGTGTTGGCCAGGACGTGCGTGGAGTGGAATTGCAGGCCTGAGACCAGGCAGTTGGCAGATTGGCATTCTTTGTCCTGATGGTCCCTTGACTCTGAATGTATCCGTGCACCAACACATCCCTGTTTGGCTGCCTACACAGCACACCTTCTTGCAGCAATTGGATGGTAGATGCCAGAATGATTGGCAGTGCTCCCGGAGGCCTGGCCTCTTTCCCCAGTACACCTGGTGCTCTTCCTCACACATGTGTTTTCTTGCCCCAGGCCAGGTTGAGTGGCCCAAAATGGAAGACTGTTGGCAACAGGTTACCCATCGCATATTCCATGATAGCCAGCCTCTCGAGATGAATATCATGAATCCCCAGAGACAACTGGACAAGTGGCCCTTGCGTGTACAGATGGAACAACCATGGCGGTAAGCAGCCTTTCTTCAAGGAGACCTGGTGGTTTGGCTCCAGGGATCTGGGCATGGGATTCACACTCTCACCTTCTGGGGTTTCCCTGGGGCATGCAAGGTCCCAGGGCCTGAAGCTTGGCTGCCC
>NW_027219087.1:0-8330 GCF_027580195.1 Bos mutus
GCCCCTTTCCCCGGTGCCCCCCCCGAAGCCAGGGGGCGCGGTGGGCGGGGCCTCGCCCCTCCCCCCCTCGGGCCCCCCCTTTACGCCCCCTCGCCTTTCCCTGAAGGGAGGCCCACGGGCAGGCCCCGAACCACACGAACTCTTGGGCCCCCAAAGGGGAACAGCTGGCCCGCGGCTCCTCAGCCGGGCCCAAGGCCCCTGGAAAGGGGCGGGGCCGGGCGACGGGCGGCTGGCTTGGGAAAAAGGGGAAAAAACATAAAATTCGAGAAGACCCCGGCGGCAGAGAGATCACCACACACCACACACCCCCCCGGTGGTTTTTGGTACTTGTTTCTGTTGCGGGTTGACCCCCTTTTACAACCGGACGATCGGCCCCTCTGCCCGTGGCTTTTTCCCGGAGGTCGGAGGGGGGTTATTTCCCTTTCGGGGGTCTTCCGCCGGGGATAAAACCCCCATCTCCGGGGGATCCTTCCAAAACCAGGACTTGCAAATTTCCCCTAAAAAAAAGAAAGGCTCTTTCTACTAAATGGAAAAAATTTTAAAAAACAAAGCTGCCTTTTTTAAATCTTTGAATTTTTATTTTTTTCGTTGATTTTTTTTTTGGGCCTAACTAAAAAGAAAGAAAAACCCCAAATTGGCAATTGGGGTTTTAAAAAAGAAACATTGCGGGAAGCCTCTTCCCTTTTAGAATGGTTAAATCAAAAACTTGATTCCCACCTTATTTTTACTTTTTTCAAAACCCAGCAAAACCCCAAGCTCCAGGGAAAAAAGGAAAGGCAGACAAAAACACCTTTCCCCCTTGGGGATAAACCCCCCCTTTAGTTCCTTCATCTCAAGGGCTATCATCTGGGGGTTTTCTGGTTTGTGATTCTTGTTTGGACCGTTCTCTCCAAGGCTGTCAACAGTGAGGGGGGGAGTGGTGTGTGTGGGGGGAAGGGCCCTTTTCCCTTCCCAAAAGACCCCTAAAACCCGGCCCTCCCCTATTTATGTCACAACAATATCACATTCCCGGGGGGTGCGTTTCGGGAAAACCCCCTCCATTGGCACACTGTTGTGCTTGGTTTGGGAAACCCGCCTGGAAACTTTTTGGTGATTTCAAATGACCCCAAGTCAGACGATGGAAGATCTTCACATTTTAAAAAAACCCCCAGAAAGAACCACGATTCCTGAAATGGTCAATATAAGTATTTGGGCTCCCAAAGTTGGGAAGGGCTCCACCTTTTCTGGGTCAACATTTTCTTTGAAAGAAAATGGGGCCTACTAAGTTCACATCTTCCCAGACATTTGAAAACCCCAACTTTTAAAAACTGCTGTACAGTTTCCCTTGAAAAAGACCCTCTATGTATGGATATGTCTTCATCATGTTGTGCCTCGAATAAGTTGCCCCTCAGAGGAAAAGGAAAAAATTTAATAAAAATATACAAAGTCAAAGTGCAGCCAAGTTTTAAAAAACCAAAGCTTTCTGTCTTTCCCACTAAGTAAATCCTGAGCACCTGAGTACTAAGGAGGCATTAAGGATTTCAGGAAAGAAGGGGGAAAAGAAAAAGGCACAGGTTCCTGTTTCCCCGGGCGACTCTATTGATACATCCAAAGGGAGATCCTTTGAAAACCTATAGAGACTCTTCCCCCACCACAAAAGGGGTCAGGAAGGCTTAGAAACCATTTAGTTGGGGGGATATTGAACCTATAAACCCGGGTTGAGATGCAGGAAAAACAGGCAGGGTATCACGGAGGCATGTAAGGAAAATAGGACATTAAAAAACAAAATGCCCTATGGGATGGAAGCCAAAAGTGCAGAGGGGATTTTAGGCAAAAAATCAGAAAAAACGTGAGCAACCAAGGGAAGTAATTTTATCTTTTGTACGGAAAAATCTTGAGGATTGGGCAGGGGGGGGACAGCATTGCATCTGCATTTTCCAAAAAGGGCATCTTGCTCCAGCCTAATGTTGGAGGCTCGCTCAAAAAAAGGAGGACCACCACATGGTCGGCTGGGCCTCCTCGTGTCTGTCAATAACCCCATGTGGGAGATGTTGGGGGCAAGGGAAATCTCCTCCCCCGGTGGTGGGAAACGTGGTAGAGCCGGTATGGAAAAAATATGGAGGTTCGAAGGAACTAAAGTGGGTAGCCTATGGTCCGCAGCCCGACTCCCAGGCATAGATCCACCCACGGTATAAGTGGAACAAGATGATGCGTTTGGCACATCTATCTGTCGTCTTGCACATGCTCTTGATCGCCCCCCGGGGCAGGGGTGGGCGGGGGCGGAGCTCTGGCTGGGTATTACAGCCGGGTTGCCTGAGGCAACCCAAAAGGAGCCCCAGGTGGAGCAGGACTCCCGGTCGTCCCGGTTTTCCTGGGCCAATCACAGTCCGGAAAGGGCTGGGGCAGCGGAGCAGCAGGTCGGCGGAGTAGCTGACCACCGCTCCCGGGGCCCCGGGGAGGGCTGGGGCTGCGAGGATCGGGAATCGGGGCCCCTGGGGGCAAAGGACCTCTTCTGCTGGGGCAAAAAGCACCGGCCCCGGGTTCCCAGGTGGTCTCCCACCCAAGATACTAACCAGGCGGACCCTCCCTTAGCTTCCGGAATCAGGCGGTCCCGGGCGCCTTCAGGCTGTCCGAGCCTGGGACGATGCCCAGGTGGCTCAGAGGCGCCCTAAAAAGCCTGCCGCCTCCCTTCCCGGGGCTCTGCCTGCAGGCCCAGCCGGGCGGGCGCCACCTCTCAGCAGGGCATACTGGCCCCCAAAACCGCGACCGCGGCGGACTCCAGCCTGCTGGCGGGCCCCCCCCAGACCCCCAAACCCAGCCAGAAAGCGCCTGGCGGGCCAGGGCGAGGGCTGGACCCCCAGGCCGGGGCGCGTGCGTGCGCGTCGCTTGCGCGGGGCCTGGGCTGGGCTGAATTTGACGGGCCGCCCTCCACCGCGCCCTCCAGACCCGGCCTTCTGGCTGAGCCTCCCGATCCATTCGCTGCTCGGGCCCGCGGCCGGAGGTGTGAGTCTTGGCGCCGCGCCTCAACAGCGGCCAAGGGCCCCTCTGACCTCCTCGCAGGCCTAGAGCGCGCGCGACGGCGCCCACCGCGCACCTGTCGGTGCCCAACCCACCAGAAGCCGGGCTGCGTCGGCCGGGCGCTCAGCCCCTCCCCCACTCTGAGGCCCCGCCCCCCGCCCGGCCTGAGCCTTCCTGAGAGAGCAGGCGGCCACAGGAGGACACGACAGACCTTACACAGACACTCGCCGCCCCCGCCAAGGGAAAGGGCAGCTGGCCTGCATAGCTCCTCAGCCAAGGGCCAGGCCCTGGGAGGCGGACCAGCAGGCAGCAAGCTGGCTTCAGAATACAGAGCAAAATACATGAGATTCGAGACAGACTCCAAGGCAGCAAGAGGGGAAAAAACACACACACACCACCACACCCCATGAGTGTGGTCTTTAGAAATACTTGTGTTGTTTACGGTTGAGCCAACAATACAACCCATGGCTCCCGGGCCCCCCAGGCTCCCTCTGTCCGTGGCATTTTTAGGGGGGTCTGGGGGTGGTTACCATTCCTTCTCCAGAGGATCTTCCCGACCCAGGATCAAACCCCAGTCTCCTGGCGCGATGCCTTTCCCTCTGGGAAACCCGACATTAATTCCTAAACAAAATACAAAGAATAAAGCTAATATTCTACTAAATGGAAGGATTTCAAAAAAAAAGCTGTCCTTTGTTAGTATCTTTGAATCTTTATTAGTTTTACAGTTTTTACCTTAAGGCTAACTGAACAAGGCAAGAAACCCAAATTGAAAAGCAATTGCAGTTTTAGAAAAAACATGTGCAATGAAACCCCTTCCTTTAAAAGATGGTTAAATGCAAAATCTTGATTCTTACATATGACTTTTGTGCACTTTTTTCAAATCCATGTACCCAAAACCTAAGGGGTCCAGGAAGAAAAGGGGTAGAGGCAGACCAAAAACGCACATCCCTTTCCCTGGTGGCTGCTTAGTTCCTTCATCTCAAGGACTATCATCTAGCTTCTCTGGTTTTTCTGATTCTTGTTTTTAGGGCCGTTTCTCGTCACAAGCTGTCAACAGGGGGGGAGTGGTGGTGTGTGTGGGGGGAGAGCCCTTCTTTCATTCCACATGGACCAGTGGACAATCAGGCCTCCCACGCATGAGTGTGCAGCAACAATATCAGCAGTAATGCGGTGAACAATCGTATTCCGGGAAACCCTCGGCAGCTACTGACTGTGTGTGCTGTCTGGAACCTGACCTGGACTTCTGGATGATTGCAAATGACCCAAAATCTGAGGCGATGGAAGATCTTCCATTTTTAACCACACACCTCAGAAGGGAAACCCCAAAATTCTAAATGGGGAAAGGGATAAGTATTGGACTCAGCGTTGGAAGGTCTCACCTTTCTATGAGTCAAGCGATCTTTTTTTGAAAGAAAGGACCTGAACGTTCATGCTTCTAGACATTTGAAAGCCTAACTTAAGAAATCTGCTATCGAGTTCCAAAGCAAGACCCTCTATGTATGGAATGTCTTATGCCTTGTTGTCCTCAGTTAGTGCCATCAACCCCCAGGAAAGGAAAAGGGAATGATGAAAATAACCAGATCAAAGTGCGACCATGTTATCAGGGCTTCAAGAGCTTTTCTGTTTTTCACCCCTAAGTAAATACTGAGCACCTCATGAGCTAGGAGGCATGTAAGAGTTTCAGGAATGAGGCGGAGAGAAGAAGACACAGGTTCCTGCTTCACTGAGCACTCTTGACCATCACAGTAGATCCTTTGGAACCTATGGGCTCTTCCTCACCACAAAACCTGGGTGTCAGGGAAGGCTTTCCAGAGCACCATTCGTTGGGTCCATGGGTTGAACCTAGTAAACCCAGGGTTGAGATGCAGGAAGATTTCAGGCAGGAAAATGGCATTTTGGGAAGGGCTGTGACAGAGCTTAGGACATTCAAGAAGAAAATCCCCTATGGGATGGAGCCAAAGAGTGCAGAGGCTTTCCCAGGCAAGACATCAGAGAAGAGCGTGAGACAGGAAGGAAGTGGTCTATCTTCAATATGCTGGGAAAATACGAGGGGCCGTTGGAGCAGGGGTGACAGCATTGCATCTGCTTTTCAAGGTCATTTTTCCATCACTAATGATTGGAAGGCTCAACTCAAACCCCAGGAGGGACCCTTCCATGGATCACGGGCCCTCCACTCGATGTCTATCAGCCGATGCTGGAGAAGATGGGGACAAAGAACTCTCCCCCATGGTGAGTAGGTGGCGTGGAGAGCCGGTATAAAAGAATATGGGTTCGAAGGAACTAAAAGTGGAGTACCCTATGGTCAGCAGTAACTCAGGCATAGTCCACCCCAGGTATAAGTGAACAAGATAGATGCCCGTTTGAGGCACATCTATCTGTGCGTGCTGACATTCTGCTGCCTGATCGCCTCGAGGCAGGGGTGGGGCGGGGCCCGGGGGTCTGGCTGGGTGGTGCGCGGGATTGCCTGAGGCAAGCCAAGAGGCCCAGGTGGAAGGCGGGACCCGGTCGTCGGTGTCCTGGAAGCGAATACGAGTCTTGGAGGGGGGTCGCGGCAGGGAGCAACCCGGTCTGCCGGGAGTGGGGCCCGGCCCCCGTCCCGGGCGGGGCTGGGGCTGCGAGGGATCCCAAAAATGGGCGGGGGGCTAAGGACCTCTTCTGCTAGGCAAAAGCCTCGAGCACCGGTTCCCGGTGGTCCCATCCAATACTCCAGGCCGGGCCTGCAGCCTCCCAGATCAGAATCAGGCGCCCAGGATCGGCCTGGCGGTGGCCGGTTTGGCTGGCGCCTAAAGCCTTGCGCCCGCCTCCCCCGCTCTGCCCTGCAGGCGGCCAGCGGGCCCTCGTCGCGGGCATGCTGTCCTTCGCCGACCGCGACCCGGGCCCAGCCTGCCGGGCCGGCCGCCCCCACCCCCAACGCCAGCACAGACCAGCGGGGCCTGGCCCGGGGCCCGGGGGGCCCCAGGGCTTCGGCCCCCTTGACCGGGGGCGTGCGTGTGCGGCGCGGGCCTGGGGGGCTGGGCTGAGGGTGCAGTCTCGGCCCCCTCCACCCGCGCCTCAGCCGGCCCGCTGCTACCGGCTCCCGCCATTTGTGCTCAGGCCCGCGGCCCCGAGGTGTCGGTCCGGCCGCCGCCTCCCCAACCCAGGCCCGGGCCCCTGGACCTCCCCGGGGCCTGGGCGGGTGGGGCCCCAACTTGGGGCCACGCACCTGTCGGTGCCAGCCAGAAGCCGGGGCCCCCGGGTCGGCCGGGCGCCTCAGCCCTCCCGCCCCTACAGGCCCCCTTTGCCCCCGCAAGCCCTCGGCCTCCCGAAGAGCAGGCGGCCAAAGGGAGGCACACGGGGAGACACACAGGGCCTTGCCTTTCGCCCCAAAGGGGCCCGCTGGCCTTGGGTCCCCAGCCAGAGCCAGGCGCCTGGAGAGGCCGGGGCCCGGAACAGGCCGGCGGCTGTCAGGAATCAGAAGCGAAATACATGATTCGGACAGACTCAAGGCGGGAAAAGGGGATACACACACACACACCACACACACCACTTGGTGTGGTCGAACTCCTGTGTTGGTTGCTAGGGTTGAGCCCCTTAATACAACCATGGACTGCGCCCATCAGGCTCCCCTTCCGTGGGATTTCCCAGCGAGGATACTGGGAGTGGTTGCCATTTCCTTTTCCGGGGGATCTTCCCCACGGGGATCAAACCCCAGTCTCCTGCTGTGCGGATCCTTGCCATCTAAAACCAGGACTTTTCTATTCCCCTAGCAAAATACAAAGAATGAGCTATGTTCACAAAATGGAAAAGATTTCAAAAACAGAAGCTGTCCTTTATTGGTATCTTTAATCTTTATGAAATTTTTCGTTGAATTTTACTTTAAGGGCTAACCTGAACAAGGAAAGAGAAAACAGAATTGAAAGCAATTGTGGTTTAGAAAGAATTTTGCAAGACTCTCTTCCTTTTTGAGAATGTTAAATGCAAAATCTTTTCAACAATGACTTTGCACTTTTTCAAATCCCCATGACCAAAACCCCTAAAGTCCAGGAAGAAAGGATAGAGGGCGACAAAAACAACCGCACCCTTGTGCCTCACACCCTTCTTAGTTCCTTCATCTAGGACTATCATCTAGGCTTCCCCTGGTTTGTCTGATTCTTGTTCGAGGACCGTTTCTTTTCACAAGGCTGATTCAAGTGAGGGGTTGGGTGTGTGTGTGTGAGGGGAGAGAGGCCTTCTTTCCATTCCACATGAGCCATGGACAACCCAGGCCTCCCACTCATTGAGTGTGAGCAATATCAGTAATGCCGTGAACAATCGTATTCCGGAATCACTCCGTTGGCTACGTGTGGCTGGTGGTCTGGAAAACCTAGCCCGGGAACTTTCTGGATGATTCAAATGACCAAAGTCTGAGGCGATGGAAGATCTTCACATTTCTGCAAACCACACACCTCCAGAAGGAACCACAAGACTTCCTGAAAGGTCAAAGGGATAAGTATTGGACTCAACGTTGGAAAAAGGTTTTCACCTTTGCTTGATCAAGGATCTTTCTTTGAAATGAAAATGGGGCCTACTGAACGTTCACATGCTAGACATTTGAAGCTAACGAGAAATCTACGTCTGAGTTCCTTGAAAGCAAACCCTCTATGTATGGATATGTCTTCTTAATTGTGCCTCGAAAATATGTACCCATCACCCGGAAGGAAAAATTGGAATGCAAAAATACAAAGAGATCAAAAGTGCCAGCTGACCCCCTTTAGGCTTCAAGAGCTTCTATCTTTCATAAGTAAATACTAGCACCTCGTGAGCTGGGAGGCATGAGTTCGGGAATGAAGGGGGAGAAGAAGACACGAGTTCCTGCTTTCACTGAGGCGACTCTTGATACATCCAGGCAGATCCTTTAGAGACCTATGGGCCTCTTCCTCACCCCAAAAAACCGGGGGTCAGGAGGCTTTCCAGAAAGGGACCATTTCGTTGAGTCCATAGGTTGAACCTAGTAAACCAGGTTGAGATGCAGGAAGATTTTAGGCAGGGAAAATAGCATCTTGGAAGGCTATGTGACCAGAAACTTGGACATTCAAGACAAAATGCCCCATGGGATGGAAGCCAAAAGGTGCAGAGGCATTCCCGGCAAGACTCAGAGGGAAACGTGAGGAAGCCTGAAGAAATGGTGTATCTTATTGCTGGGAAAATCCCAGGCGTTGGGCAGGAGGTGACAGCATTGCATCTGCATTTCCAAAGGTCATCTTCTCCCGTCACTAGGGTTGGAAAGGGTCAACTCCAAACTCCGGAGGGACCCTTCACATAGGGCGGCTGGGCCTCCCTCGATGTCTGTCAATAACCCATGCTGGAGAAGATGT
>NW_027219088.1:0-10639 GCF_027580195.1 Bos mutus
ATGCTTCCATACATCCTGCTCATAGGGAGTTGGGGAGACATTGATGTACCAGTTAAACCGTAAACATTTTAGCATCCAGAGCTGATCCAGTTCAGTTAAATTCTTCCAATGCCAGCTCACCTGGAAAAACAATGTTAAAAAAACTATTCAGTTTACATGTCCACTTTCTCTAGGTTTTGAGCTGTCACCCTGGTACTGAGAGAACTTCTTTATTTTTTTTCTGGAGTGGGTTGCCATGCTCTCCTCCAGGGGATCTTCCTGACCCAGGGATCGAACCCACTTCTCTGTGTTTCCTGCACTGCAGGGGGGTTCTTTACCACGGAGCCACTGGGGAAGTGGATTCATGGATTCATTCATGAGAGAATCAGAGCAAACATAATTTTAACTAGATAAACCAGGCCTGGAATTCACAACTAGTTTCTTTTTGGTCCTTTTCCTCCAAATCACAGCCAAGTTACCTCCTACCTGAAGTGCTTCCTAACCAGGCAGGAAGATTTTTTTAATAAATTTTAATTGGAGGATGATTACAACATTATGATGGTTTTGCCATACACTGGCCATAGGTATACATGTGTCCCCTCTGCCGGGAGCCGGCATATTGCATATTGAGTGCATATTGCATATTGAGTGCAGCACTTTTCAGGATCTGGAATAGCTCAACTGGAATTCTATCACTGCCGGTAGCCAGCGTGAGGAACTCCACCCATGACAAAGGTCATGAGGAAGGAGGCTTGGCATACGCAAAAAGCGGGATCAAGCCTCAGGAGTCTCCTGGAAATTCTCGAGCAATCTACCCCCAAAACCAGAGTCTGCCTACTTTCTGCTTTGTGCTTTCACCTACACCTCTGACTTTACGGGGGGCTGTCCCCCACTACCTCTCTGAAAAAAAAGTTAGCTTACAGCTCCAGTTAATAATTCCTGGGTGTGACAGTGTTTAACCTACAAACTCCTTTGGAAATCCTCTAGCCTGCCTGAATAGGTTTTCCGGCCACATGTGATTGTTCAGAGCCTCCCAACTGTGAGAGGCAGGAGATGTTCTAAACTGTCTAAACACAGATTCCTTTGAGTAGTTAAAAGATTGATTAGAAATTGTATTGGTGAAGGGTTTTTCACTTGTTGGGCCAATGTTTGCTGCTAAGTTTCCATATCCCTTACCTGCTGTGTCCCTGGCAGTGTATTGATTAATATAATTGGTGTAAATAGTAGCTTTAATGTTTATAACCTGGGACCCTTGAGTTAATCCTTTTTCTTGTTATAGCCCACCACACCTTTGCTCTGTAGGAATGCAACTTTATCTAATGCTTTTGGAGGGTGGCTCCTGACCAATCACCTTTAGAGAAAAATAAGTTTTCTGAAGAAAAGGTCTTAAAATGTTAACAGGCCTCTGGGCCAGAAGATGATGCAAATCACCTAAGCTTTTGCATATGATAAGTTTGCAGGAAGAAAGCCTGGCTTGCTGCCTGACTCTACCCTTCCCCATTATCCTCTATGCATAACTTAAGGTATAAAAACTACTTTGGAAAATAAAGTGCAGGCCTTGTTCACCGAAACTTGGTCTCACCATGTCGTTCTTTCTCTTACCTTCTGGCTGAATTATTCAGCCTCTTTTCTACACTGAATTTCCTCACTGAGCTATCCTTATTTCAGCCTCTTTTTCTCCACTGAATTTCTTCACTGAGCTATCCTCATTCTATTACTCTTTATATCCTTAATTAACGTTTAATTAAGCAGTTGTTTCCTGATCCTCGCCGACGCCGTCTCTCCTTGAATACCCTGGTTCAGCGGGGCTGGTCCCCGGCAAGTGGCGGCCTGAACAGGCTGATTCGAAGGTAGGTACCTCAGAAAAAGTGTTGAGAAAGTGTTGAATTGAAAAAGTGTTGAAAGTGTTCAATTTACGGGATGGATAGGCCCCCACCCAGGGTGCCGCGGACCCCCTGTAGGACAGACAGGGCGAGTAGTGGTGGGAAGTGTTAAAGGGTTTGAGAAAACCGGTTTTTATTGAAAGTGTCAAAGGGTTTGAGAAAACCCGGTTTCTAGAGTTAAAAGGCCAAAGAAAAGCCTGATCTTTTAAAAGCTAAAAGCTTTATCTTCTCTTATACTTAATTTTCTGACATGGGTAACACTGAAACTAAGAATGGCAACTCTTTATACAAGTAATCTTGAAACTGTTAAAGAGGCTACTGTTAATTTAGATACTTGGGTGAAGGTAAAAAACAACTAAAAACTTATCCTATAAATATGATTAAAAATGTTCTGGACCCTCATCATGAGGCTGTGGGATAGCCTATGGGAGAGGCTATAGCGGTGGATGGTAGTGGGTCTCCACCTTCTGCGCAGATCATATTTTCTGCCATTGACGAAGAAAAGGAGAGAGACTGTGCTCTACCTCCGGAGGAAGGAGAGGGCTTACAGGATGCTGCGGCGGGCGCCCTGAGCCCCTCCCCCTCTACACAAACCTTTAAAAATTTATCCAACAATTTCTGATTTAAGGCGACTACTCCACTCTCTGCTTGCACCTCCCAGGGCCTAAAAAATTCCCAGTTTACATCCAAAGTCTCCCAGAGCATTGCCTAAAGCTGAAAAAGATAAAAAGATTTCTTTTAAACACAGGAGCTTTTAAAAAATACACAATATACAGAGCCTGCTCCTTGAAGAAAACCCCCTCAGGGGGCCTCACCCAAAAAAAAAAATAAATAAATAAAAAAGAGAAAAAAAGTGAAAAAGAAAAAAAGAAAATAGAGAAAGATCTAAAGATAGAGAAAAAGCTAAAGAGTGAAAAGGAGAGGAATGGAGAAGGAAGGAATCAGGGAACGAGCAAGATAGAGAAAGGAAGTTAAAGGAGATACAGAGAAAAAGATATAAAAAAAAAAAATTAGGAAGAGAAAAGGGTAAAGGGAAAAAAACGAAGGAAAGAGAAGGGTAGCGAAAATGAAGGGGGAGAAAAAGTGAGAAAAGCAGGAAGAGAGGAAGAGAGAGACTGTAAGAGATGCTGTGACCAGGTGCCCTGGCGAGCCCCTCCCCCACCCCCCTCGCAAACTTAAAAAAAAAAAAAAAAAAAAACTTAACCACCACTTTCTGATTTAAGGCCATTGCTGCCGCCTCCGTTTTGCGCCTTCTTCAGGGCCCAAGAGTTCCCCACTTTGCCCCCAAAGCCTCTCAAAGTGTTGCCTAAGCCTGAGGAAGATAAAAGGTTTTTGAACAGTGGAGATTTTAAAACAGACTGCGTGCACAATATGCAGTGCTCCTTGGAGAAAACCCCCTCAGGGGGGTCTCACCCAGGCTAAGAAAAAGCGGACAGTAAAGGGATTTAACAACAATATTAACCCCTGATACGATTCCAATGGGAGTGGCTGGCCCCCTGCCTGAGGGCATTGTAGGACTTGTGCTAGGGTGTAGCTCGCTTTCTTTTCAAGAAATTTCGGTGGTATATGGTGTGGTAGATTCTGATTATATTGGAGAAATTATAGTTTTGATCTCGCCGCTTACCAAAACTGTGCAAATTAATAAAGGTCAAAGAATAACACAGTTTTTGCTTTTACCTTATCAGGCAGGAAAAAACTTGACTTCTCAAGCTAAGAGCCACAGAGTATTTAGATCTAGTGATCTAGCCTTTTGGGTGCAGGAAATTACAGCTCCAAGGCCTTTAAAAGATCTTTTAATTCAAGAAAATAAAATGTCAGGGCTATTAGACACAGGAACAGACGTCTCTTAACATTGCTGGGAAGACTGACCCAGCTCTGGCCAACACATAACTACTGAAAATGAGTTGAGAAAGTGGTATGTGGGTGGGAATGCTGTAGAGAAAAAGGTGAGGGAGAGTTTAAAACCTTGAAGAGTAGTGAGTTCCCCATTGCTGGAAGTATTCAAGCAAAGATTAGATGGTTGCTTGTCATCTAAAAGGCTATAGACCAGATTTAGTTTACAAAACGATAACTGGAGAAGCTTATAAACATGTTGTGCAACACCTCTTTACTTGCTTCTCATATTTAGGTCTGCCAAAAGTTTTAAAAACTGATAATGCCCCTTTGAAGCTGCGGAGAGATTGTTTACTACTTTAAATGATTTCCAAAAATTATTAGGGGACATTAATTGGATACGCCCTCATTTAAAACTGACTACTGCAGATTTAAAGCCTTTATTTGATTGCTTAAAAATTGATCCTAATTCCAGTTCTAAGAGAAAGTTGACTAATGAGACAGAGTTAGCTCTTGTTAAAGTAGATGAGACTTTAAATGATCAGTTAATTAGGATTAATATTACCAAAAGATGAGATTAAATTATTCTTGCCATAAAACATACACCTACAGGGTGATTGTGACAAAAAGGCCCATTGGTTCCATCTACCAGTGACCCCAAGAAAAATAGTTTTATCTTATCCCAACTTGGTGGCACAATTAATTATAAAAAGAGGAAAAAAGAAGTGTAGAACTTTTTAGAAAAGAAGTAGCAAATATAATAATTTCACTCAATAAGGATCAACTGCAAGTCTTTTACAAAGTAGTGATGATTGGCAAGTTGCCCTGATAGATTTCAGGGGTCAGATTTTGTTTCACTTGCCCTCAAGCCCCCACAGTAGTTAAAAGTTCAAAAATGTTAGATTGGCAGTTTGAGGATACCTGTGGAACTTTCCAACCCTATGTAGTTCCTACGCTGCCCTTTACCCTATGGGGGGAGAGACGTGCTGTCTCAAATAGGAGATACTCAGAGAAGGGTTTTCTCAATTTCTTAGTTATCAACAGGAGGTACAATTAACAATACTTTATATATTGTTATAAATACGTAATATAAATATATTTGCCTAATTACAGTTTGCCTAATTAGATATGGGTATAAATAAAATATAATAAAGGTATACCTAATTCTATTTATAGATCTATACTTAATTTGTATATAAATTAGTATGTATACTATATATGCATATTGCAGTAATATAATGTGTGTGGCTGATATTAATTGGTATGGATTGATGTGCTGTGATGATATATGTTCTATATACTGTATATAATTATATATGTGTGACATGTATTGTTTCAGTACATTGGTTTGTGTTGGTTGGTATTAGCTGTGTACGTGTTGTATTGCTGTAATATATATTAATTAACATTAATTATAAAGATTAATTCAAGTATATTATGTCAATAAGTCTATACTTGTTGCCATATATACATACATTTTGCATTTAGGTATATCTGTATATCAAAATGAGATAAGGAGGTTATACATTTATTATTTAAATTTATAGAGACCTAAACTAAACATTAGACCTAAATTAACATATCTCTAAATTTACATTGTTAAAATGTAAATTTTAAAAATTAAATTGACAACTGCTTGATAATTCCTTTGCAATAAAACCCCCATAGGTGTAATTGGGGTAACCAGACAAAAAATTGGTTTTATAGTAAAACAGTCCCCTAGAGTGGGTCCATCTTCCCGCTCAAACTAAAACTGTAGTGGCTTCTTATCCAGGATTGACAGCTACTTTGATATTAAAGGAAAAAAGCGGAACATTGGATTATTTGGTAAAGAGCCATCAGAAATTGTAATTCCATATAATAAGGAACAACTTGGTGCTCTTCTAATGTTTGAAAATTGGCAGATTGCTATAGGAAACTATTTTGGTCAAAATTTTTGCATCATTTACCCTGCATGTTTTGCTGAATTTTATATCCAGACATCCAATTATTTTTCCTGTCAGATGTAAACAATCTCCTATTCCAAATGCTCAGATAGTTTTTACTGATGGGTCAGCAAACGGTAAAGCCTCCATAGTTACTAAAAATCACCAAAAGGTTTTAAAAACACAGGAAACTTCAGCTCAAAGCGCTGAAATAGCAGTCATAGAGGCTTTTGCTATGTTTGCAGATGAGGAATTTAACCTTTATTCTGATTCTCAGTATATTGTCAGGTTGTTTCCCACACATTGAAACTGCGGTTTTGCCTGAAAATAAAACTACCATATTTCATTTGTTAACTAAATTACAGCAACAAATTTGGAAAACAAATAAAATATTTTTCATTGGACACATTTGGGCTCATTCCAGATTGCCCGGCCCTTAAAATGCCTTTAATGATTTGGCTAACTTGTTAACCAGAAATACAGTGGCTACTGTGATTGAGGAGGCCAGAGCCTCTCACTCACTTCATCAATACGCTACTGCTTTAAGATATCGATTCCAAATTCCCAGAGAGACTGCTCGAGAAATTGTGTGTTCTTGCTTATATTGCCCCACTGTTTATAATAGTCTACCTATGGGAGTTAATACTCGCGGTCTCAAACCTAACGTACTCTGACAAATGGATGTAACTCATGTCTCTTCATTTGGAAAACTGTCCTTTGTTCTTTAACTGTAGACACCTTTTCTCATGTTATTATTGCAACTGCTCATACAGGGGAAGCAATTAAAGATGTAATACAACATCTCTTTACTTGTTTTTCATATTTGAGCCTGCTAAAAGCTCTGAAAACTGACAATGCTCCTGCGTCTAAGTCTTTTCAGGAATTTTGTATAAAGTTTCAAATTAAACATAATACTGTCATCCCTTATAATCCCCAGGGACAGGCCATTGTTGAAAGAGCGCATCAAACATTAAAAATCCAAATTCAAAAACTAAAAGAAGGGGAGTTTAAGTATAGTTCTCCCCATCAAATCTTGCAACATGCTCTTTTCGTAATAAATATTCTAAATACTGATCTGGCTGGAACTACTGCAATGCTTCGTCATTGATGCCTGGAGCAATTAAATGCAAAACCATTAGTTAAAGGAAGGACCTCCTCTCAGGACAATGGAAGGGTCCTGACCCATTATTAACTAGCGGTGGAGGATGTGCTTGCATTTTCCACAGGATGCAGATTCTCAATTTAGATCCAAGACAGGTTGATTCGCCATGTTGCAGACCCCCAGACATCCAGTTCCCCATTGCTTGATCAAAGAGGAGCCGCCGGAAGGGGAGGCAAGATAAACATCGAGATCCCGAAGGGACGATGGGGCTGCTGCTGCAGCGAACTCCAACCAGAAAATAATTCTACTTACTCTGTTTTGGCTTGTCTACCCTCTCCTTATGTTTTTCTCTTTACCAATGATTCTGGAAAACTTAATGTACATGTGACTTTCACTGGTGGACCCAATGTAGTGACTTGTGAACAATGCATGCTCTCATCTTGTTTAAACCCTCAATATAATGTTTGCTCCTTTATAGTGTTACAATGTCCACCTTATCTTATGATGTAACCACTTATTGATATGTTAACTATAGTCTTGCTATGTTACAACAACTACAAGATTTAATGTGATCACGACGATTTGTGGGCTTTACTTATTTTAGGAATATCAGCTTTAATAGCAGCAATTACTTCTGTTACTGTGGCAGCAATATCATTGACTCAACAAGTGCATACTGCCCAATATGTTGATACCATGTCTAAAAATGTTTCTTTAACTCTAGCAACACAGAAAGTTATAGATAGAAAATTGGAGATGAGAGTAGAGGCCTTAGAAGAGGCAATAATGCATATTGGGACTGAGTTACAGGCTTTAAAAGTGAAAATGGCTCTGTCTTGCCACGCTGATTACCGGTGGATATGCGTGACATCTTTAAAGGTAAACGAGACAGATTATGAATGGGAAAAAATCAAAAATCGTATCTCAGGTGTTTGGAACAGCTCTGACATTGGCCTGGACTTAGAGAAAGTTCATAATCAAATACAGGCCCTGGAACACTGTCGACTGGATTTTACCACCGCTGGAGCAGCTAATGACTTTTTTCTCACCTTCTCTAACTTTATTTCTGGAAAAAACATTCTGTCTAATATCTTTAGTTCTAGTTTTGCTTCTCATAATCATTCTTCCTTGTATTGTCAGGATTCTTCGGCAGAACATTCAAAAGCTCGCGACTGAGCTGCATCTGGCTGTTTTAAGAAATAAAAAAGGGGGAGATGCCGGGAGCCGGCATATTGCATATTGAGTGCATATTGCATATTGAGTGCAGCACTTTTCAGGATCTGGAATAGCTCAACTGGAATTCTATCACTGCCGGTAGCCAGCGTGAGGAACTCCACCCATGACAAAGGTCATGAGGAAGGAGGCTTGGCATACGCAAAGGCGGGATCAAGCCTCAGGAGTCTCCTGGGAAATTCTCGAGCAATCTACCCCCAAAACCAGAGTCTGCCTACTTTCTGCTTTGTGCTTTCACCTACACCTCTGACTTTACGGGGGGCTGTCCCCCACTACCTCTCTGAAAAAAGTTAGCTTACAGCTCCAGTTAATAATTCCTGGGTGTGACAGTGTTTAACCTACAAACTCCTTTGGAAATCCTCTAGCCTGCCTGAATAGGTTTTCCGGCCACATGTGATTGTTCAGAGCCTCCCAACTGTGAGAGGCAGGAGATGTTCTAAACTGTCTAAACAGATTCTTTTGAGTAGTTAAAGATTGATTAGAAATTGTATTGGTGAAGGATTTTCACTTGTTGGGCCAATGTTTGCTGCTAAGTTTCCATATCCCTTACCTGCTGTGTCCCTGGCAGTGTATTGATTAATATAATTGGTGTAAATAGTAGCTTTAATGTTTATAACCTGGGACCCTTGAGTTAATCCTTTTTCTTGTTATAGCCCACCACACCTTTGCGCTGTAGGAATGCAACTTTATCTAATGCTTTTGGAGGGTGGCTCCTGACCAATCACCTTTAGAGAAAAATAAGTTTTCTGAAGAAAAGGTCTTAAAATGTTAACAGGCCTCTGGGCCAGAAGATGATGCAAATCACCTAAGCTTTTGCATATGATAAGTTTGCAGGAAGAAAGCCTGGCTTGCTGCCTGACTCTACCCCTTCCCCCATTATCCTCTATGCATAACTTAAGGTATAAAAACTACTTTGGAAAATAAAGTACGGGCCTTGTTCACCGAAACTTGGTCTCACCATGTCGTTCTTTCTCTTACCTTCTGGCTGAATTATTCAGCCTCTTTTCTACACTGAATTTCCTCACTGAGCTATCCTTATTTCAGCCTCTTTTCTCCACTGAATTTCTTCACTGAGCTATCCTCATTCTATTACTCTTTATATCCTTAATTAACGTTTAATTAAGCAGTTGTTTCCTGATCCTCGCCGACGCCGTCTCTCCCTTGAATACCCTGGTTCAGCGGGGCTGGTCCCGCACCCCTCCAACTTGAACACCACTTCGACCTCCCTCCCCATCCCATCCCTCCAGGTTCTCAGAAAGCACTGGCTTTGGGTACCCCTTTTTCTTTTTTTTAAATGTTAATTAATACAGAATCCAAGTCAACTAAGCAAGTACCTATTAACCATCCTCATCACAACCTGAAGGGTAGTATAATTAATATTCTCCCCTTGCAAAAGGGAGACTAAGCTTCAGATAAGACTTCCTAATGATCTCTGGCTATGCCAAAGCCTTTGACTGTGTGGATCACAATAAACTGTGGAAAATTCTGAAAGAGATGGGAATACCAGACCACCTGACCTGCCTCTTGAGAAACCTGTATGCAGGTCAGGAAGCAACAGTTAGAACTGGACATGGAACAACAGACTGGTTCCAAATAGGAAAAGGAGTACGTCAAGGCTGTATATTGTCACCCTGCTTATTTAACTTCTATGCAGAGTACATCATGAGAAATGCTGGGCTGGAGGAAGCACAAGCTGGAATCAAGATTGCCAGGAGAAATACCAATAACCTCAGATATGCAGATGACACCACCCTTATGGCAGAAACTGAAGAAGAACTAAAGAGCCTCTTGATGAAAGAGGAGAGTGAAAAAGTTGGCATAAAGCTCAACATTCAGAAAACTAAGATCATGGCATCCAGTCCCATCACTTCATGGAAAAATAGAGAAACAGTGGAAACAGTGGCAGACTTTATTTTTCTGGGCTCCAAAGTCACTGCAGATGATGATTGTAGCCATGAAATTAAAAGATGCTTACTCCTTCGAAGGAAAGTTATGACCAACCTAGACAGCATATTGAAAAGCAGAGACGTTACTTTGTCAACAAAGGTCCGTCTAGTTAAGGCTATGGTTTTTCCAGTAGTCATGTATGGATGTGAGAGTTGGACTATAAAGAAAGTTGAGCGCTGAAGAAATGATGCTTTTGAACTGTGGTGTTGGAGAAGACTCTTAAAAGTCCCTTGGACAGCAAGGAGATCCAACCAGTCCATCCTAAAGGAAATCAGTCCTGGGTGTTTATTGGAGGGACTGATGTTGAAGCTGAAACTCCATTACTTTGGCCACCTGATGCAAAGAGCTGACTCATTTGAAAAGACCCTGATGTTGGGAAAGATTGAAGGCAGGAAGAGAAGGGGACGACAGAGAATGAGATGGTTGGATGGCATCACTGACTCAATGGACATGAGTTTGGTAAACTCTGGGAGTTGGTGATGGACAGGGAGGCCTGGTGTGCTGTGATTCATGGGGTCACAAAGAGTTGGACACGACTGAGTGACTGAACTGAACTGAAGAATCTCTGGGAGTCTGCGTATGAAAGTTGTATGAAGGCTACAGAAACTCCAGTTGGCACATTGCTTATTTTTTTCATAATACGCTTCTGTTTTCCCTCTGTTCTTATGATTTAGCTAAATATATAAAGGGAACACAATGACTAATACTATATTCAGTTCAGTTCAGTTCGGTTCAGT